>NW_027069803.1:118393-124787 GCF_002906115.3 Quercus suber
AAGTGGTTAGGCCTAACTCTCTGAATAACAAACTCATTAAACTTATCTCAAGGGAATACTTTATATCTCCGTTAAGAGACTATGAATTCCATCTTAAGAATACATGTTCCATCAACACTAAATGTGGCTGCCCAACATACTGAGGTTTTGACCATAACTTTAGATCTCACTCCTAATATATCAAAGCAACCTACACCTCATGATCAGGTCCATTATTCTCTCAGGATTAAGAGTTCATGCAAATACAAGTCGTGAGATTTATTATTCCTTTGACAGTCTTTAGGAGAATAATAAATCTCACAGCGGTCCAGTTCAAAATGTCTTAACTCTTAAAACATATTAACACATCAACCAGAAGTCACCACTTTCATGATCAAGACAAATCATCATGATTGATATGTTATAGTCTTCGCAGATGAAATGCCCAATTTCATCACCGACTACGAACTATAATTCTGAATTTGCAAAGAACTTGTGATTTATATCTTCTGTGACTCTTCACATAAATCACATACTATGCATCTCATGGACTATGTGATAATGTCCGAATATTCATGTTACTATTATTTCAGATAATTATAAAATAAATTCATTAAACGCAATATTAAGTCATACATAATGTCATACACAATGTCAAACTTAATATCATACATAGCATCATACAATAGGATTTAAGGGCACTAATCCTAACACTAGGTTCATTCTCCGCTTACACCAAAAATTGATCAGTATCTTAGTCCAATGATAAAGACACTGAACGGTTTTTAGACCCCTTAACCCAACGAAATTAACCTAGTTAATTAGCCAAGTAATTAACTTAGTCAAATTATGCCAATCTAGGTTATCACAATCAAACAATCATATGAAGAATATAAAGCAGTGGAAAGTTAAATAACACAGTGATATGATGACCGAGGAAACCACACGGTAAAAACCTGGGGAGGATTTGACCTAGCTATCCTTAAGGTAAACTTGAATCCACTATCTTGAAAGAATCGAAGTTCATACAATAAGACTTACAAGCCCCCACGCTCGACTTCTTATTGCTACCCACCAGTAGAACTTACTGACACGACCACGTGCAAGCTCCAAATCCATGGACTCCTTCTTTCTTAGATTTACCACTAGATACAAGCACCCATGCTTGTTTTTCTTTAGGCTTCAATGGTAGCAACTGAATTGATCATCAAGGTGTAGATAACATCTCCTCCTTGAAAACCCTAAACTTTGTGTAAATAAAAGCTCCTCTAGATCTCACAAGAGATTTACACAAAACAGCAACAAGAGCAACAAGAGCTACTCTAAAAAATCGTGGTTAGGGTTTCCCTTATATACTAGAAGAATTAGATCTGAAACCCTAATCCTTAATGGGTTTGGGTTGAGTTGGAAATTCTACAGAAAAAACATTCTTCTTGAGATTCGATCGATCAAGTCTAAGTTTTGATTGATCGAGCCAGGCTGAAAGTTACTAATACTTCTACAGCCACTCGATTCCAACTTTACATAAAAGACGCAACTTTGAGTAAGTCTAAACAAGACTAAACAATCTGTTTTGATTATGGTTTACCAACATTACACATTAGAGTTCTAAATACATAAATTCCTAAATCTTTAGAACCTAACAAACTTCTCCTTTGGCAATCCGTGACAAAACACAACTAAATGCTCAAAGTTTACAAAGAAAAGTCCTTTACAAAAAAAAGCCCATCATAACAATTCCAATACTGACTACTATCCATCAGTTGCAAGTGTAGACAGCAACTCAATTGAATCAACCTGTATAGTTCCTGAAACACTAAACAAAATGCGTAAATGCATGTGTGACAAAAAAACAGTAAATCAACAAATATGCAAACTAACTCTCCCCCTAAGTTAGATACATCAAAAACAATGTTAACTCCCTTTAAACATAACATTCTTGTATTTTCCACACATGTTTCCACATTTCAAATAAATCTCCCCCTTTTTGTCACGTACTAACAAAGACAATTCATATAAAGAGTAAACAGTCAACATACGCAACAAAGGAGAAGAGAAAAAAGAGAATCAAGGGAACACAAAACAAGCTCTATAGAAAATAGAGACTGTTAGGTTCTAAGGTCTTAGGATTTTATGTATTTAGAACTCTAATTTGTAATATTGGCAAACCATGATCAAAACATTGTATTTAGTCTTATTTAGACTTGCTCAAAGTTGGTTTAATATTGTAAAGTTGGAATCGAGTGGCTGCAGAAGTATTTGGGACTCTCGGCCTGGCTCGATCGATCGAAGAATAGACTCGATC
The DNA here is from genome assembly GCF_002906115.3 of Quercus suber. NCBI lineage: Eukaryota > Viridiplantae > Streptophyta > Magnoliopsida > Fagales > Fagaceae > Quercus > Quercus suber. Next base: position 120,678 of record NW_027069803.1, read on the forward strand.
GATCGAAAGTCGCACAGGTTGAATTTTCTGCAGAATTTTCAACTCAGCCCTACTTCATTAAACGTTTAGGGTTTTATGTTTTTACCCTAGGTATATAAATAAAACCCTAGCTACGATTTTGAAGGTTGTCCATATTGTATTGTTGCTCATACATTGCTGTTTTGTGTGAATCTCGTGTGAGATCTTTGAGGAGCTTTCCTTTACACAAAACTTAGGGTTTTCATGGTGGAGATGATTTCAACATCTTGAAGATCATTACTGTTGCAACCATTGGAACTTAAAAGAAAAGCAAGCGGGGAGCTTGTAGCTGATTGAAGAATTCAAGAAAGAAGTAGTCCGTGGATTCGGAGCCTGCGCGTGGTCGTGTCAGGAAGTTCTACTGGTGGGTAGCATTAGGAAGTCGAGCGGGGAGCTTGTAGTCCTTTTGTACGAACTTCAATTCTTTCATAGTGAATTCAGGTTAGCCTTGAGGATCGGTGGGTCAAATCCTCCCCAGGTTTTTACCGTGTGGTTTCCTGGGTGATCATATCTTGTGTTATTTATTTTCCGCTGCTTTATATTCTTGATATGATTGTTTGGATTGTTTTAACCTAGAATTGCTTAATTTGACTAAGTAACAACTTGGCTAATTAATCTAGGCTACGCAATCTGTGTGTTTAAGGGGTCTATAAACCGTTCAGAGACAACTCCCCCTATAAACAACAAAGGTTAGAAACAAGCTTCTCCCCCTATAAAAATAGGAAAAACAAAATAAGTTTAGGGAAAAACAGTTTTGGGGAAAGATTAGGAGGGGAAAAAATACACAAACCAAAGTTAAAAACTAAGGTGAGGATACACATGAAGAAAAATATTCTCTCTTTCATTTAATGCAAACTTGACATTATGTGACCCATAAACAGTTGCATGAGTAGAGAAAATATTTGCACATTGATTATCCATCATATCTCTTAAGAAAAATATTTTCTGTAGTTCATACATAAAAAATAGCATATACTAAAAAGTACATAACTCAAAAATTAATCAATCAATTTTTTGATCAAGTTGAGTACCCAATGTAGCAAAGTGTATGCATGTTATGTGTGAAAACAATGAGAGATATGACTACAAAACTACAAGATAGATACAAAAATAATGCAATGCATGTGAATCCTAAACATAAATGATACATAAAAAACTATGTCATGATGCATGCTCTAATGTAGTAAAACTAAGTTCAATATAAGTTTAAATTCGCAAAATTAGCTTGAGCATAGAGTTTCTAACAAAAATTCCAAAATAAATTGAAAACCACTTGAATGTTTTGAAATAAATTGATGAATTGATCATCACACAAGTTAGAGAACATATAATAATGATGAATTACATCAAATCAACAAGCCAATTTCATCAATTAAACCCAATTTGAACAAAATCTCCAATATGGGTACATTCAAGCTCTAGAATATCCAATTTCTCAAAATTTAAACACATTTTGCATTAAGATCAAGGAACTTTTAATCTTGGATGGCCACAACATGATCACACACAATAAAATGTATCAAGTTTAGCAAAGAGTAACTTTGTGTAGTGTGTGCAACTAACAAAAGCTTGAGATACATGTGAGGTGATATGTGAATAAAAATTAACCACAAATTCTGCAAAATTCATCACATAAAATTTAAAAGATACTATCACCTAAAGAGTTACATCATATAACTCTCACATCTCCTAGAACATAAGCTTGCAATCATGTAAGTTTCTGTTAAGATTCAGAATCAAGGCTTGGTTTTAGTAGATTACTTAGAGGGAATCTGGTCCTCCGAGAACAAAGAATAGAAGAAATGTAAAGAATTGAGAGTAAAGGAAGAGAGAGAGAGAGTTAAGCAAATCTGGAAAAGAAGAAAAGAATTAGGCAATCTTCAACATGCCTTTTCATTAGCTCATGACCCCCTGTTATACATTCAATCCGTAACTAACTAACCAATCCGTAACTAACTAACCAACTACTCCAACGGTCATCAACTACTAACTTCCTCCAGGTCAGCATCTAATAGAGGTGCCTAACATTACCCCCTCCTATTTAGAGCACCTTGCCCACAAGGTGGGGAAATGACAACTGAAGCTGATGCAAAACTTCCCAGGTAGCATCTTCAGCAGCACAACCAGACCACTGAACCAAGACTTCAGTAATTACCCTGGACCTTAAAGACTTGGATCTTGATTGCAACACTTTGATTGGTTCCACACATACCTGACCTTCAGCATCCACAGGTGGTAGGGTAGGAATGGGATGAACTTGTTGACCCAACTTCTGCTTTAAGCAAGAAACATGAAAGACAGGATGGATTCTGGATTCAGGAGGCAATTCCAACTTGTATGACACAGCTCCCACCTTCTGAAGAACTTGAAAAGGTCCAAAGAATCTGGGAGATAGCTTCCACTTGCCCTTATAGGCCAAAGTACGTTGTCTATAGGGCTGTAACTTCAAATAAACCCAATCACCCACCTCAAAAGCTCTGCTCTGTCTATGTTTATCTGCTTGTGCTTTCATCCTCTCCTGGGCAGCAGCTAAGTTGGCTCGAAGAGTAACCATAATAGCTTCCCTTTGACTCAATAAGGTGTCCAAAGCAGCCACTCTTGTAGTACCTGGTACATAAGTTTGCATTGTAGGGGGTGGGAAGCCATATAGAGCTTCAAAAGGGGTTAACTTCAAACTGGTATGAAAATTGGAATTAAACCAAAATTCAGCTAGAGGCAGCCATTCAACCCATTTATGAGGAGTGTCACTAGTAAAGGCCCTTAAGTATTGCTCCAAACTTCTATTAACAATCTCGGTTTGTCCATCACTTTGAGGATGGTAGGCAGTGGACATAGCCAAAGTAGTTCCTTGCAGCCTAAATAACTCTGACCAAAACAAAGAGGTGAATGTGGCATCCCTGTCACTTACAATAGAAGCTGGCAACCCATGCAATTTGAAGATATAATGCATGTATAAAGAAGCTACCTTGGCTGCAGAATAGGGATGAGAGAGGGGAACAAAATGAGAGTATTTTGTTAACCTATCTACTACAACCAAAATGACCTCATAACCTTGAGACTTTGGTAAACCTTCAACAAAATCTAAGCTTACATCTGTCCAAGGAGTGGTAGGAATCTCCAAAGGCTGAAGCAAACCAGCTGGGACAGATGTCTCAGACTTAATCCTTTGACACACATCACATTCCCTTACAAAAGTCTTGATGTCTGCCTTCATTCCATGCCAGAAAAATTCCCTCTTAGCCCTCTGATATGACTTAAGGAAACCTGAGTGCCCAGCCACAGGGCTGCTGTGAACCAACTGCAACACTTGAGTCTTTAAAGGGCATTGAGGACCCAAGAAAAATCTACCTTTAAAGAAAACCAAATTATTTTGCCAAGTGAATCCTTTGGAAGCAGTACCAGCTTGAATGGACTGAATCAATTGCTGCATAAACTGATCTTGAGCATAACTATCTCGAAGAATATGCAACCAACTAGGATCGGGTACTGAAATAAGCAACATACAACTACTCTTAGGAAACTCCTCATGCTGATCTGGAATAGGCATATAGTCAGACCTCCTTGAAAGAGCATCTGCCACTTTGTTTTCAATCCCTTTTTTGTATTCCACTATGAAGGCATACCCCAACAACTTAGCCAACCACTTCTGCTGAGCTGGTGTGGCAATTCTCTGCTCCAATAAGAACTTCAAACTCTGATGATCAGTTCTCACAATGAAGGGCCTGCCCAACAAGTAAGGCCTCCATTTCTTGACTGCCGTGGCCAAAGCAAGCAATTCAGTCTCATAAGCAGACAAGTGAAGATGTTTTCCCTTCAAAGCCTGGCTGTGATAAGCAATGGGCCTCTGTTCTTGCATCAAAACAGCCCCTAACCCATACCCTGAGGCATCACACTCAATGATGAAGGACTTTGAAAAATCTGGAAGAGCCAACACTGGAGGCTGAACTACTGCAGCCTTGAGTTCATTGAAAGCAAGAAGAGCTTTGTCTGTCCAATGAAACCCATCCTTTTTGAGAAGATCAGTTAAAGGCTGAGCAATAGCTCCATAGTTCTTGATAAATTTCCTGTAGTAACCTGTGAGACCAAGAGAAA
>NW_027069803.1:129459-162979 GCF_002906115.3 Quercus suber
TTAGCACATATTTGTTTACAATTTCTACAAATTACCATGTTTATATGACATATTGTTTGTATTTGTTTGACATGACATGACATTGGCCACCTTAACCTAGGAGACCGGTTTTACCGGGCGAGATGGGTGCTTAATCCCTTCCCATCTCGTAAATTAGCCTCCGAACCAAGATCAAGGGTTATAGACTATGCTCTTGTAATTTTACATTTTTTTAGATTGTAACTAGGGAATAAAGCAATGTAATTTACTTTTTTAGATTGTATCTAGGACAAAAAAGCATTGTAAATTTTTGTTACAAATTTGATGTAAATTGCAATATACATTAATACAAAAGAAGTATTATTTTTTATTAGAGGTTTTCTTATTTTCCCTTTTAAATTAAATAAGTGGCGACTCCATGTAAAACCCTCGATCTAGGGGGGAGGACATTTTACAAATCCCGAATCCGTTTATTTTTCTAGTATACAATCAGATTGTAATATCTTAATAATGGTATAAATGGAGTCTAAAATAAAAAAGATTTTCTATTTCCTCACTCTTAAATGGTTTTTAAACCTCTATTAAAGTATAATATGGGTATGTCTCATAAGAATGGTTGATGGCTTAGAACTCCCTTTTCTTTATGATGAAGCACCCATTATGCTTGAAATAGATTAATATTTATTTAAGAGAGACATAAAATCTTTTCAATCAACCTTTACAACATTTCAGCACTTTACTTTTATGCCATTTAAATTAGAAATGGCACAGGTTGGGTTTGGGGCGAGTTTCTTTAAACCTAAACCCGACTCGCCCCCTAAAATCTGAACTTGCTCCGTTTACTAAAGGGTTTTTTTTTTTTACCTCAAACCTATGCCGTTGGGCCTTGCAAGCCTTACCCTGCCATGGCACTTCAGGGCCCAATTTACGGCCCAATCTTATAAAAAAAAAAAAAAAAAATCAGCCTTGGATTATCCCTTATAGACAACTAATATCAATTTGAGAAGTTTCTACATTCTTAAGAATAGCTAATATTTTCTACATCCCTTCCACTTAATAATTTTTTTTTCTAAAAAGAAATAAAAAAGATTCTGACACCTTCCAACACGTAAACCTTGTATCCTTAGAAAATAACATGAAGAACAATTCTGGTCATGAATATGAGTGGTAAATTCTTTCATAACCAGCCTCCAACCAACATACATGGATGTTTCTTACAAAGATTAAAGAAAAGACTATGTTTCTTACAGTGGCGTACATAAGCAAGAAAAAAAAAAAAAAGATGGCAACCTCATATGGTGCAACTACTTTACAAAGTACATCAAGCAAAAGATGATGATTCCGATTTCACAAGTAATGAACCCAAAGTTATCAAAAAAAATTAAATAAAAAAAATAACAAACCCCAAAAAAATGGAGAATGACGATCTTGTGGGAGAAAGATAAGGAAGGGTATGGGCTGTGGCGGGGAGAATGCATGAGAGTGAGAGCTTGAGAGAGGGTAGGGTGGCCAGCGGAAGAGATATTGAGAAAAAGGGTGGTTGGCGGCAGAGAGGATGAGAGTGAGAGTAAGAGTGAGCCTAAGAGAGAGGAGCAGCTAAGGTGCAAGGTTAGGTTTAGGGTTTGGGTTAGGATTATAGGATTATAGTGTGTGTTTATATATATAGTTAAGGCAATTTTGTAAATATACTACATTCGGGTCGGATTCGAGTTCGGAGCGGGTATTCCTAATACCCGTACCAGACTCGAACTTACTACAGGTTGGATTATAAAAACCCAAACCCGACCCTAATGTTTCACGAGTTGGGTAAAACCCAACCCACTAGGGTCAGGTTAGGTACCTGTAGGTCAAATTCATTTTGCCATCCCTAATTTAAGTTCTAGCTCTTTACTTTCATGTCATTTTAATTTCAGACCCTTTACTTTCCTTGCAATTTATTTTTTTGCACTTTATTATTGTTTTCCCTTTACTTTCTTCACCAATAATGTTGCCATAAAATAAATACCCTTGGGTAAAACAACTTCTTTACACAACTATTCTAAGGAAGTGCTTTTCAAAATCCTTTTCATCCCTCTCATAAATGTTGAAAAAAAAAAAATTAGCAGAGGTTTTTTTAATTGTTTATCAATAAAAAATTTTCTTAAAAAAAATATGCTTCTTCAAAACATAAAAAGTAACATTGTAAATGTTTTCTTCATACAACTAATTTTAAGCCTTTCTTAGAATAGTTTTAGTTAAAAAGATTTTTGTTCATGGATCATTCCCTTGAATCCTTGAACACCCTTTAAGCATACATTGTCCCTATCATTTTCTTTGGCACTAATGAATTTTATTTGTCATCTTTTTTACATGATAAAAATGATAAAATTGAGGATGACAACAAGGTGCTACTCTTCCAACTCCTTTTTTTTTTTTTTGTTTTGTTTATAATAGCTTGTATTCACATGCTACCTATATACTATATATATTAAATATTCTGCTCAAATGTTTATCTTTGAATATCCTCTCACATGCAACCTATTTATATACCTCATATGTTTTATTTGTAAATATTCATTGGAGTTAATATTCAAATGCTAATTATATTGTAAACAATCACTTACGTGTATATATATGTTTGTTTGTTTGTTTGTTTGTTTTTGTTGTTGTTGCAAAACCTTTAAAAAAACATCAAAATGCCAAGTATCATATTTTTTCACTAAAAAGATAATGTTTGAATTAAATTAAAATGAGGTGCTATCTTCGAATAGGCATTGTGGGGTGCCTAACACCTTTCCCACACATAACCAAACTTCTGAGTCCATAATCTTTGCTTTAAGACCTTTTGATTTGCCTTAATTAATAAACCCTTAAAATTTGGTTTAGCTAATTAGGCAAACTTAAAATGAATTAGACTCCTAGGTGACCAATCACACGAAACACAAAACCAAACATTGGTGGCTACTCCTAAAATAAAAATAAGAAAGAGGCACTCACATACACACACCCTACCTTAGAATCAACAGCACACAAGAGTCACGTTGCCGAGGATCCAATGTGTTACCAAACACTCTCGCTCTCTCTCTCTCTCTCTCTCTCTCTCTCTCTCTCTCTCTCTCTCTCTACACACACACACACTAATGTAAATTTATGGCTAGAGTCACATACCACTATATAAAAATTAAAATCCTAAATTAAATTAATTGTAAAACTATTTGTATTTCATTGGTCAAGTCATCCATGAATTTTAATTCAATTAAGAAACTTAATTCTACGCCTAAAAACTTAAGAGATTAAATTCTATAAGGATGTGGTGTAAAACTTATGCTTTACTCCTCTAATCCTAACATGCGACATCATTTTATTTTGTATTTAAGAATAAACACAATCACACTAGATCAATTCTAATACCTATATATGAATCCATTCAAAATTAGGAGTTTATTGAGATGGTATTAGATGTAGTAGGATGTATTGAATTTTAAGTACAATACCGATGTGACAATCTCTCATTAGATGGTGTAAAACATAAGTTTTACATCCCATCAATACAAATTCGGACTCACAAATTAAATATTAAAATTGTCATGAAGGTGTTATGAGATTTTATTTTGTCCATAGAAGAATTCTAACTTTTAACTCAAATTAAAAACCTAAAAAAAGAAAAAGAAAAAAGAAAAAAAAATAGAAGCTATAATAGTTTCTAAGGTAGCCAATAATGGCAGCGAACAAAGTCAAGAAATCCACTCGAAGCTTGGAGAAAGCAATCACGAGGGTTTGGTTCTACTTAGCCCTACAATACGAGTTCAACCTTTGATCTCCAAGTACTACATTAGGTACTCCAGAACATTCTTCAATCCCCAAAACCCGCAATGACTGGAGTGATTACAAGGTAACTGCTTTTGCCGAACACTATATAAAGGGCTCATTGGCAGAGAAGCGAGGTATGAAAAACATTCTGAAAACTTCTTGATAGCGCTCTCTTTCTTTGGACGATTAGCAAAAAGATTAACTTTGCCATCGGAGGACCCTGGGCCGGTATCCACCGGTCTCCTCTGATCTTATTTTGTTTTTACAGGATTCAACCTTCAAGATTGTCGAAGTCCGAAGATTTTCAATCCATTGATTTTCTAGAATTATCAGTTTTCAATCTAGAATACACGAAACTAACAAATAATAAATATAGAAAAATATATTTTTTAATCCTTATAGCTTAATGATGCAACATACTAAATCTTATAATCTCAAAAATAACAAATTAAACCATATAGTTTCAAAAGTAATAAATTAAGCTCTCAATCTATTAAAGTGGAATGACATCACATGTGAAGTTTAATCTAAAACTAATTAGTAAACCTAGTTCGAAAAAAAAAAAATGATGTCTTATTTTTTTTTCTTCTAAATATATACTTTAAAAATTATGGTAGTTATTAATAGGTGTAAGTGATAGTTGAAAGATGAAACTTTGAGAGTATTAGCTACTAAACATTTAGTACCCATAGATTTGGACACCATAAACAGTAGATTAATGTCTAACTTAATAGATTAGATAGCATGCAAAAACATAGTGTGTTACATGGAAAACCTCTTGGGAGTAGGGGTGAATAAACACGGTTGGAGTAGACATGAATCTCTTCTCCAGAGAATTGGATTCTTTTAAACAAAAGTTAAAATATTTTCGAACTACAAATTACTCTCTTCTTTTCTTCTCCTCTGATTGTCCTCCCTATTATGATTCATTTTGATTGAGCGGAAGGGAAGGAAGTAGAAAAGAGTATAGTAAAATTTTCAAAAATTAGCTTATTTCCTACCAACTCTACTCTACTCTCCTTTTATCCCTTTCCTCCTCCCTCAATCCACATAGGCCATAAAAAGGTTAGATCCTCTCCTTTGCTTTATGACCAATTATATTTTATTGTGGTACTGCAGTTCTTGTGTTTTTCTTCTTTAACTATTGTACCCATGCACAACTACGGTTGTTACTCCATTTGGTGCTAGGATGTCCTTAGTCACACCTTAAACCTAATCTGATAATTGACAATCCTGCCATTGGGTATCTTGGATATTTATACTGTTATACAACACACGTGAGACCTTGGTTTGTTATNGGGGGGGGGGGGGGGGGGGGGGGGGGGTCCAGCCCATCTCCAACTTCGGGAGAAAGGACCCAATCTAAAAGAGAGGAAATGGAGGTGGTCACAATTACAAAAGGTAGCCCAACTTGCCACATTGTGTAACAAAAGCTTATGGCTTGTTTGGAAGTTTAGAGAGGGAGGAGAGTAGAGGGGAGTAGAGGGAAGGAGAGTAGTGGGGAGGAGAGTAGAGGAGAATGATTCACCTCCACCTTATTTGGATGTTTTTAAAATTAGTAAGGGGGAAGGGAGTAATTAGCCCTTCCCCTTGTGTAATTTTGTTAATATAATAAGGGTAAATTAGGTAATTTACTTGGTCAATAGTTTATGTACTCTACTCTACTCCAAACCCCTCCCCCTCATTCTTTAAAAAACTTCCAAACAAGGTAATTGCATTACTCTCCCTCCCTCTACTCTACTCCCCCTCCTTTTTTAAACATCCAAACATGCCATTAGAGTTCTGGGAACAACAATGAAATCCCAACAAAGAAAGGGACTTTGTAGCCACATTGGATTTACTAGCAATTATGAATGTAGTAAAACTATTATTTCAACGATGTGGGAGTGGAATTTGTCAAATTAAAATAGGCTGCTACCTTTTGCACATCATTCTTTGTCTAATTGTTATGATACACTATATTTTATGGGGTTAATGTTTTTTTTTTTTTCCTTTGTTGATGAGATTTTTAGTGTCGATGTAATTCTTCAATTTTTTTCCCTTTCATCATGTATGATTGAATGTTTTCATGCATAAGCATGGATTACATGCTAATAGAAAATAACTGCAAGTAATATAAACACAAAATGATGACTTTAGGAAATTGCACATATTTGTTTAAGCATTAGGGCTTAAATATATATATATATATATATTTAGAGATGCGTAAATAATGAAAGATTAAAATCGATTTTTTTTTTTTTTTTTGGGAGAAGGATTAAAATTGATTTAAAGCTCAAGGTTTGCATTTCTTAATTTTAGGGTGCAAGTTTAAGGATTGAGTTCTTTGAGAAAATAATGGTGTAAGGTAGGTAAAAGTTTATTAATTTTAAACCAAATATCTAATAAAAACCCATGCCGGTCAACAACTAGTAAGTACTTATTTTAACTATCGTTATAATCTTGTTACAAAATTATCATTGTAGGCAACAATTTGAGTCAAGTATTCGATTTATTATTATTTTTTTTTTCTGGATTTGAGATAGAAATCATACTTTAGCCTAATCTTAATGTATATATGTGAAGTTCCCTCCTTACCAAATTGTTATTATACTTTAGCCTAATTTAAGTGTATATGTCATGTAGAGCTGTAAATGAACCAAACCGTTCATGAACAACGTAGGCTCAGCTCAATAAAAAGTTCGTTCATGTTTGTTTGTTTATAAATAAGCCAAGCTTGAGCCTTAATTTTAAACTTGTTTGATAAACAAGTCAAGTCCAAGCAAAAAAAATTGTTCGTGAACAAGCTTGTAAACAATAGGGTTCGATACAAAACATATCGAGCTTAGGCTTGTTTATAGTTTAATATATGTTTACTAAATACACTCATTATTATGACATTACACATATGATTTGAAATGTTAATTTATAATTTGTTTATTCATATATGTTTTGGAATGTTAATTTATTTAGATTTGTGAAGATTATAGTTGCATAGATGACAAATGTGGATGTAAAAATTATAATTTGAACAATTATTCAAGCTATAGATAATGAATAATGAATGGATTGATTTAATTATATAAAGTTGTAATTTAAACAATTTCTAATTACGGGTGGAATTAGAAGCATGATAAAATGAATATATTATTATTATTATTATTATTTTGTTTACTTGATTTTTGGTGATATATGTATTTGATAATGCAACTTTTTTGGATACCAAGTTAAAAAACTTGACTTGAGCTCAAATTTAAGCTTAATATTAAACTCGAGCTTGACTTGACTAATTAATCAAGCCAAGTCAAGTCAAGCTAAGCTCAAACATTTTGGCATTTTTACGAGCTCGAGCTCAAACATTGTTTTAAGTTTGTCTCAAGTTCGAGTCAAATTCAAACATGTACTGCTCAACAAAATTTGGTTTGTTTATAACCCTATTAAATAAATAATATAAAACTCATTTGTGAAAACTTGAATATAACCTTGCCGCTCACTCTAGGTGAACTGATTCTTGTTAGTAAGTTAGTAACTAGTGACCTTGATCACGTCAAGGATATGCCATAAATAAGAATTATGACTGGATCACGTACCTTATCAATCACAATTCACCATGTAGCTAGTTGTGTCACAAAATTATTCAAGGCAATGGACGTTTCACATGCCTCCCACACCGGATACTATGTGCTGTCCATCTAAAATAAGATTTTAGGCATGCGCGTTCTTATCCACATTGCCAATCTTCCAATCACATTCTTACACGCTCCCCGTAATCACAGGAAAACGAATCTCTCAACAGCGGCCTATATAAAACCAACGAAACCACAGATCCAGAAATCGGTCACCGAGTGAGTGCGTGAGGGAGAGAGAATGAAGAAGACAGGGAAGAGTTACAAGCCCAATGGAAAATCAGAGGAGAGAAAAGATCGGAAATCAGGGACGGGCATGAATGGATCGCCGAAGAAGAGGGGTCACGGAGGCAAGTTCACTTGGGTTGGTGATGGCTACTCTCAGCCTGAGATTGGGTTCGAATCTGGAGGAGTTTTTGATGTCAAGGACCCCAACTTTGAAGACCCAGATGAGACCTTCACTGTCTGATTATGATAATCATGTGTTTGTCTGTCTTTTATTTTTACTAGATCTAGATCTAGATCACGAGACTTATGAGATGTAAATATTTCGTTTGAATAAAAATATTTGCAGGCATTTTGTACTGTTCTAGTATACTTTTAAAAAAGAATTAATGAAGCGATAACATAATCATATGATGCTTGGACTGTTCCGATAAGTTATTCCGTTATTGCTTATAAAGAAAGTAATTCGCGTGAGCCATAAAGTGACCATGGGGTAGCTTCAGAGTTTGAAATGTTCTAGTCAACACAGATTTATACTGGTTTAGATCACATGATTGCACAACATAGTGTTTGCTAAAATAAAATTGAAACTGTGGTAACACTGCTATGGCCCCTTCGTATCGGATTACTATGGAATTTCATTAAATCATTCCAATAACTAATTCCTATAATGAGTTATGTATGTAAACATGCAAGAATGTGGCCCTTGTTTCAAACTGAAGGCTGATCAGTCTGCAGCTTGGAACATTTGATACTGAAGGCATGGAATATGAGTGGGTTCAAAATGTAGTCAACCTACCAACCAATTCAGGCTTCTACTATTTAGATCTGATTATTAGTTTTACTTTTTGTTATAAAAAAAAAAAAAATACCCTTTATCTCTTTCACACTTTATTTGCTTTGTTCTCCCATTTGAATTTTAGTCGGGAATGGACACGAGCGGAAGGAGGTTTTTCTTGTGACTTGCAGTGGGGTATTGCTTTCAAGTTCCCTTGTTGTGGGTTAGAAGCATTTTTTGGTGAATAGGCTTGGTACTTTGATGATTTTGGAAGTTATCACAATCATCTCCCTTAATATGCTGGAACATTTTGATTTATGGGTTTTATATGTTCTGATGTATGATACATTCTTATGATCATTTTGGCAAATTGTGTATTTCATAGATCAGAAAAAGGGGGAGGAAAAGACTATTTACACATTTACATTGTTGTTTCCTCTCATTCTTGTAAATTTATGTCTCTTCTGATCATTATACTTTTCTATCCTCCATATGATATTTGACTAATATTTTCTGCACAATGCCACTTTGTTATCAGAGTGCATGCACTTTTGAGTACATGAAGGCAAATCAAAACAAATACACCTCCAAAAGCAGCAACTCTTAACATTGTCCTTCCTGGCGGGGAGTTTGTTGCTAGATAAACACAGTCCATTGATATCAAGATCCAAGCTACGCTTTCCAGCCATGGCCTAATTAGTGCGGTAGCGCCTGTTTTCTCTCCAGACAATCTGCAGATAATCCTTAAGCAGAGAGCACCCACAACTGAAAATGTGGTTATTGACCACCCCTTGTATGACACTAAGATCCCTCCCACAATCAAAACCTCTTTCCTGCATACGCAAGATGCACACTCACCTGAAAAGTTTGACAACACTAGGGCATCAAAACCTGTATAATAAGGTAAGATAATAGCATCCAGATATAGGCTTGCATGTAAAAGTCCAGAAATTGTTGATGCCTCAAAAAAAGCATATTTGATGTCTCTATTAGCCTCATGATCAAAGGTCAGGGCAGAAACATGAACCAGTAGGAGGATTGCAGGACCAATGCTCGAGAGAGGAAATATGGTGTTGATTTGGTGGCCTTTAGCCAGTGTCAAGAGGATTACTGGGAGAGAAATTGGACCAGATGGTAATAAGTACCTCTTTGAACGACTAAGGCAGGTTTGCCCTCTTCTTGATATATCTGTCACCATAAAGATGAGGGTTGTCAAGTATGAAGCAGCAGTAAAGAGAAATACCAGTATGTCCACAGCAGGTGGATAATTGCCAGGATAAGTGCTATCACAGAAATAGTGATAAGGGCAGTCAATTGCATCCAATGTTTCTTCTAGCTGCCATCTGACACATTTGAAGAATGTTACACGGACATCTTCCATGGCCTGTTCAAGTTGGAATGCTGGATATTCTGGATGCAGGAGTTGGCTATTCATTTTGTGTTGGCTAATGATTTCTTCTTTCTGGACCTTTCATTGGTATGTTTTTAAGGAGTCTATGATGGTATTTGGTATTTGATCTAACAAATAGAAAACAATGGTTTTTGTTAGTTGAGATGTTTCATTTGAAGGTGAATTGGACAAAGAGAGCTGAACTGATTACACTATTATTTTCTTGTCCAAAATAAAATGATGTTTTTTTCTTTTTGGGAGGGAAAAATAAGTTATTTTGAAGTTTTGTTTTGTGATTGGTGGTATGATGGTCTTAAATTGAAACTTCAATATGTCTTCTCCTACACATTTAAATTTGCTTGTTTGATTTTATTTATTATATGCTTTAAAGACATGTATAATTGCATTTTTTGCAATGGAATAATAAAAGAAGCATATTGAATTGTTATTATGAAGCAATATCCAGGTGGGTAGGTGCAATACAAATGAGTCAGGGCATGGAGGTTGAGGCGACTTGATTTCAAAGCGATGCTGTTTGGTAGGTGATTGCAACTGGTTCTAGTTGATGATGGATTAGCAAACTGATGTATCATGTATTACTGAGACTAGTTTGTATGGTTTAGATGCTGACAATGCAGAGGCAGAAATTCTCACAAAAGAGCCTTGTTGTACAGGAAAATGAGTTAAATATGTCCGGATACTCTACCGACTTTTACAGGTATGGACTCATGCTGGGTAGTGAGAGGCTTCTTCTCCAAAGATCGTACTTTTAGACTGCTTTGGGTATGACCAAAAAAATATAAGACTACTTCCCATTGGTGCCTTACTCCATGATTTGAAAAGAAAATGCCCTTGTTGCTGAACCAGTAGGAGTTAGATTACGGAAAGAGAAAGATTGAGAAGTTGGATAACAGTTTGTGTCCATCAGAGACTCATTAGTTGAAACAAGCACAGATTAAAAAAAGGAATCTTCTCCCATAAAAATCCGGTTAACCCGTGTCACTTGAAGTCAATTCAATGGAGGTTGACCTGTTTTTGATAAGTTCAAATACATTTTACCTATATTCTTCCATGAAAGTTTATTGGCACAACTTTTGTATTATAAGCCAAACGTGGGTAAGGTTGTGTTGGGTTGGGTGAAAAATATTTTGCAAGCATAAAATATTTTTTGAAAAATAAATTATTTTCAAGAGTTTGGTTGCGTTATTGAAAATACTCAGTAAAAATATTTTTTATTGTTAGGTTGTGATCCTGAAAATGGTATAGAAAATATATTTTTCTACTACTTTCGTACATTTTCTCATATTTTAAGCACGTATATAATAAATAAAAAAATTTTGAGATTAAAAAATTGTGATTAGGGATCAATGGTGGTGGTTGGCCACCAGAGACTAGGGATGTAATTGGGGTGGGGGTGGTTGGGTGGAAGACAGTGGGAGTAGGGGGTAGAGTTTTGGCTAGTAAGTTTTGGGTGATGAGAAAAATGGTTTACCAAAAATGAAAGTATAAACCAAATTCCTTATAAGTGTCTTTATTTTACAGTCAACTCGAAAATAATTTCCGATTAACCAACATTTTTCGTTCCCCCGAATCTATATCTATATCATATACTATATATAATAGCAGAAGCTAAGAGAAAATTGATTCATATAATTAAGGAGGTGCTATTATGTAGGAAA
This sequence comes from Quercus suber, assembly GCF_002906115.3. Taxonomy (NCBI): domain Eukaryota; kingdom Viridiplantae; phylum Streptophyta; class Magnoliopsida; order Fagales; family Fagaceae; genus Quercus; species Quercus suber. The sequence goes on from NW_027069803.1 coordinate 140,905, forward strand.
AGTGGCTATCTAAAATTCAAACAAGTTTAAGTTAAAAAGCGATACATTTTATTGGTTTACAAACGTAACACTATTTGATAGTGTTTGTGTATATTAATAAAAAAAAAAAATAATAAAAAAACCCAGTTAAAATCAAATTCAAAAAATGTTGCAACTAAAAAAACCCTAGTGATCTCTTTTCATCAGACTTTGCTTACACATTTTCTCTCTCTAAAAAGAACCCTAGCGATACTGCGATACAAAGAAAGGGAAGGAGAAAATAAAAAGAGTTTGTGATCTAGTGGAGATTCACCGGCCATCGCCATCCCCTGCCAGACTTAGACCACTATAACTGGCACCCGTCAAAATTAAATACGATCAAACGTCCCAGAGGTATTGAGATATGAAGATAGAGATCGGCCATTAGGGCCATCACCCATATGTTAGCGATGCTGCGATACAGAGAAAGGGAAGGAGAAAATAAAAAGAGTTTGCGATCTAGTGGAGATTTGTATGGCCGACCATCGCCATCCCTTGCCAGACTCAGACCACCGTGACCAGCACTTGTCAAAATAAATATGATCAAACGTCCCAGAGGTATTGAGCTACAGAGATAAAGATCGGCTACTAGGGCCGCTGCCCATATGTTCTGTTTTTAATTTTAGAAAGTGGGTTTTTTTTTTTTTTGAGAGATTCATTTGGGCATTATTTATGATTCAGTATTTTGGTTTGATTGGTTATGATTTAGATTTTTTGGTTAAGAGTAGTTTTGTTTAATTTATGTAAATAGATGGGTTAGATTTGGTTTAATCTCTTACTCTATTGTCTTCTTTAGGTTTGCTGTCAATTTAGGGATTTGAGATATGGAGATAGAGATCAGCGTAACTCCGTGACCAACATAATTGGAACTAAACACAGACCGACGAAAGGTACGTATCAATTCTTTGTGCTAGAATTTGAATTGAAATTCGAATTTTCATTCTCTTTCTTTAGATGCTTTGTTGTGAATATTAATGCTTACGGCACCACTCTATTTTGCTTATTTGCTGCAATTTAATTGTTGGGTCTCAAGCATTATTCTATAAGAGCATGTTATGAGCAATATAAGAGCAACTTAAGCCAAATATAAGAGCACATTGTGATTACTGTAATATATTAGTTCTTAATATTTATATTTTTCATATTTATAATGATCTTATGTGTAATTTTTTGACAATTTGTAAACAACTTTTTTCATTGGAGTAGATTTAGCCTTCAAATAGGTGAAATTAGACAAATATTTAAGCATGAACATGTTAACACTTAAACTTGAATCTGGAATTTTGCAGATTGTACAAGTATGTGTTTTAAGTTTAACTTTTGGGATAATTACAGCAAACACACCTGAGGTTTGGCCCGTTTGTGCTTTGCCTACCCGTGGTTCAAAACTTATCACTTTGCCCACCTGAAGTTACTTCTGTTTAGTCTCTGTTACCCACCTCTATTAAAAAGAGGGTAAATAAGTCTATTTACTCTCATTTTATGTCTCTCTCCTCTCAAAACAAGAAAAAAAAAAAAAAACAATAGAATACAGGATCAAAATGGGCATCTCTTAGAACATGACTCAAATCAAAAAAATTTCAAACCCAGAACAAGATCGAAATTTTTTCAAACCCAGAATATGCATCTCTTGCAGAAGTTAGATCACAAGCTTAATGGCTATAAGTTACATTTATGCATTTTAAAGAACCCACCACCCACCTTCATCGTGAAAGCTAGCCCCCATAAAGACCACCAGCCATAAACACCAAAGAGAAATCTGCAGCCACTGCCAATCTCATCCAAGGCCATTGTTGCCCAGCTTCTGCCGATCTCGTTAGCCATCGTCGATCTCGCCTCGAGGCCATGCTAGCCCAGCCTTCGCCAATCTCGCCCACAAGATTGTCACGCTATCCACCTTGTTAGTCTTCCGATCTTGTTGCTTCGGATCCCCTACCTTTAGACCTCCCTCACCTTCAAACCTTCCCCACCTTTTAAAGCCAGCCCCTCTGGTAAACCCACCATACCCACCTTCATTGTGAAAGCCAGCCTCCATGAAGACCACCATAACCATATTCCACCACCATCGATCTCCAGGACCACCATATTGATTCACCACCGATCTCCATGGCAGAAGCTTCATCGATCTCCATGCCAACCCACACCCATGGCGAAGCCTCCTTGCCCACCCCTCTTTTTTAGCACTAGACCAGATGCCATTACTCAAGCTTTTCTTCTCTCTTTTTCTGATCTAAACCAAACCCAAACCCATACTCAAGCTTCACCGATCTCTTTTTCTGATCTTGTGTTGTGTTATGTGTTTGTTGTAATATGTGGACTCTCCATAATTTGTGGGCATTTCATTAATTTGTACTTGTTTTAATTTCAAACAATTTGATTTGTAGTTGTTTGGAATTTTATTTGTTACATTCATATATTTTTAATATCAAACCCTAATTTTTTGATTCGTTTTATGTTTGTTTTAGTCTAAAAAATGTGTTTTTTAACGGGGATAATAGAGGTGGGTAATAGAAACTAAACGGAAGTAATCTCAGGAGGGTAAAGTGATAAGTTTTGAATCACGGGTAGGCAAAGCGCAAACGGACCAAACCTCAGGTGGGTTTGTTGTAATTATCCCTTAACTTTAAATGTGTTTGAAAAAAAAATGTTGATTTGAAATTGACCTATTCTCTTAGGGACAGCCTTTAAATTTGCCATTATTGGGGAAGTTTGCAGATTGTACATTTGTGTTTTAATGGTTTTAGAAAAATGAATTGATGCATTCTCTTAGGCTTAGAAATGACAAGGTTTCACGGTAGTAGTAGTGGTGCGCTATGATGTTAACATAGTCATAAGAGATATTAATGGATTAAACTACATGATAGCCAACTGTCTATTTGAGTTTATCTGAAGAAACACTCTTAATCTCTTAAACAAACCTCTCTTAATCTCACAATCACTCTATGAATCAAAATAGGAAGAAAAACAGAGCTAACGAAATGGTAGAGAGAGAACTCAGATATTCTTCATTTCAAAGGAATACAATACAAAAATCAATATGTAAATGAATAGATATATATATATATATATATAGTTACATCAGAGAGGAAAGGAAGGTGATGCCCAACGAAGTCTGGTATAACAGACTTGTAACTGCTTCGCACGTTCTGTAACAACTCTTTACACGTGCGTGGCTTTCCTCAGGTCTTCAATGATTCTTACAGACTAAAACGACACCGTTTGGTTTTAATGAGAGACAGCACCGTTTCACTTCAAGCGTATTTTATATCTCATAACTTTACTACACGACATCGTTTTGGAAGGTGAACTAGCCGTTGGAATCAATTCATCTCCTCCTTCAATGTTTGATTCTAAGCTTGCACTGTCATCCCCCCTCAAACGAATGGGGAACTTCCACATGAGTTTGGAAGTAAGCCAATTGAACTTGGGAGAGGAAAGACCCTTAGTAAACAGATCAGCAAGCTGATCATGAGTGGAAATGAACTTAACCAGCAAGTCACGCCTGAGAACCTTTTCTCTAACAAAATGAAAATCAACCTCAATATGTTTTGTGCGAGCATGAAATACAGGATTAGAGGCAATGGCCAATGCACTGACATTGTCACACCAAAGAAGAGGAGGTTGAGGAAGAATAATGCCAAAATCTCTGAGAAGCATTCGAAGCCAATACAACTCAGCTGCAGTAGAGGCCAAAGCACGATACTCAGCTTTTGTTGAAGAACGAGACACAGTGCATTGCTTTTTAGCAGACCAAGTGACTGGGGAATTACCAAGAAACACCACCATGCCCGTGATAGAACGTCTGTCCACTGGATCCCCAGCCCAATCTGCATCACTGTAAGCAGATAAGGAGATGGGGCCTGGAGTAAAAGCAATCCCAAAGTGAAGAGACCCTTGAAGATACCTCAAGATTCGTTTAGCAGCTTGAAGGTGATTTTGAGTAGGAGTGCTCATATGCTGACAAGCTTGTTGAACAGCAAAGGATAAATCTGGTCTGGTGAAGGTGAGATACTGTAAAGCCTCAACAAGGCTCCTATAGGATGTAGGGTCAGGCAAAAGAGGGCCATCATTAGGAAGAAGGTGAAGGTTAGGAGAGCATGGTGTTTTACAAGGTTTGCAATCAGTCATATTAAACTTCTTAAGAAGATCAGTGGCATACTTGGACTGATGCACAAATAAACCAGTAGGAGTATAATCAATCTGCAACCCAAGAAAGTAGTGAAGCAAGCCAAGATCCTTGAGGTCAAAATCCTTACTTAACAAGTTGATAATAGTAGAGACAAAAGAAGAGTTATTCCCAGTGATGATAATATCATCTACATAGAGCAACAAGTACACAATGAAGGACTGATGCCTCAAGATGAACAAATTACCATCAGCAGCTGAAGCACAGAAACCCACATGAAGTAGCTGAGATGTAAATTTGTCAAACCATGCCCGAGGAGCTTGCTTTAGACCATAAAGAGCTTTATGGAGGAGGCACACATGTGTAGGAAAAGCAAAATCAATATAGCCTTGAGGTTGAGCCATGAAGACCTCTTCCTTAAGAAAACCATGCAAAAAAGCATTTGAGACATATAACTGCTTCAATTCCCAACCATGGTGCACAGCCAAGGCAATAAGAAGTCTAACTGTGGCAGGTTTAACAACTGGACTAAAAGTTTCATCATAATCCAATCCAAATTGTTGGAGATAACCCCTAGCCACTAATTTGGCTTTATATCTGGCAACTGACCCATCACTATGCCTTTTAAGCTTATAAACCCATTTGCAGGTCACAACATTTTTCTGGGGAGGAAGAGGAACCAATGACCAAGTGTTTTGCTTCTGTAAAGAACTAAATTCAGCATCCATTGCAACCACCCATTGAGGATGCTTGGAAGCAATGGCAAAGGAAGGAGGTTCAGCAACAGTATAGTCACATTGGACCTGCATAACTTTAGGCTTACATATTCCATGCTTAGACCTTGTGACCATAGGATGAGCATTGTAGTGGATGGACCAAGGGCTGTAGGAACAGGATTGACAGGTGACACAGTAGGTAGGATAGGTTCTGGGATCACAGGCAATGATGTAGATATTGAAGAAGGAGTTTCAATGGGAGCAGGAACAACAGGAATGGAAGAAGAAGGAGAAAGTAATGAGGGAAGCAAAGAAGAAACCAAGTCAGAGTCATATGAAGAAGAAGAAGCAGGAGTAGCAGTAGATTGAATAGAGGCAGAAGGAACAGGATGAGACAACCAATCAGACAATGAAGTGGAGAAAGGGATATTGGGATTGGTAATAGTAGGATTAGCAGCAAAGGGAAAAAGAGATTCATTAAACAAAACATGACAAGCTATATAGATTCTGTTAGTGGAGGGATCAAGACATATGTACCCTTTTGACATAGGAGGATAACCAAGAAAGATGCATGGAGCAGACCTAGGTTGTAGCTTGTTTTTATTATAGGGTCTAAGAAAAGGGTAGCAAGCACACCCAAATGATTTAAGAGCATGAACAGATGGGAGTTTAGAAAATAATTTCTCCCAAGGAGATTGGAATCTTAACACTGATGAAGGAAGCCTATTAATAAGAAAGATTGCAGCAGTAAAAGCATATGACCAGAAATTAATAGGCAGATGTGATTGATAAAGAAGAGCAAGACCTGTTTCTACAACATGTCTATGCTTTCTTTCTGACACTCCATTTTGTTCAGGAGTATGAGGACATGAAGTTTGGTGGAGAATGCCATGAGTAGAACAGTATGATTTAAACTCAGCATTACTATATTCAGAACCATTGTCAGTTCTCAAAATTTTGAGTGTAGAATTATGTTGAGTTTCAACCATGGACTTGAAATGTTTAAACACAGGCAGAACCTCATTTTTAGATTTAAGAAGAAACATCCAAGTGAAACGAGTGTAATCATCAATAAAAAGAACATAGTAATTAAAGCCAAGTAAGGAAGTCATGGGAGAGGCACCCCAAACATCACTATGCACAAGTTCAAGAAATGAAGTGGAAACAATTGAAGCTTTATTTAAGTGAAGTCTGTGCATTTTAGCACTTATACAGGATTCACAGGAAGAACAAGCTTCAGCAATCATTGACAAAGTAAGAGATGAAAATACAGGTTTATGAACAGAATACAAAATTCTAGAATGAGGGTGACCAAGTCTATGATGCCAGAGCAGAATCTGGTGTGGTTTGATAGATACAAAGGCAAAAGACTTGAAATGATTCAATGAAGAGGAAAAGTCAGAGATGGATGGAATGGGATAGACCCCATCTTTACTCAGCCCTGCATAGAGGATCTTCCCCGTTTGCAAATCCTGAATTAAGAACTTGTTGGCATCAAAATAACAAAAAACATTATTTTGGAGACACAGTTTATGGATAGACAGAAGGTTAGAAGCAAGGTCAGGCACTCTTAGAATATTATCAAGCCTAAAATTATGTGTCAATGTTTGAAGCTTACCATTACCAATGTGTGACTGGAAGCTCCTGACCATTTCCCACAGTAACAGTTTCATTGCCTTGAATAGGTTGCTGATGAATAAAGAGCTGTGACAGATTAGGAGTCACATAATCTGAGCAGCCTGTGTCAGTAAGCCAAGAATTTGAAGCCTGGACTTGAGCAGCATTGGCCACCATTGAGGCAAGCTTAGCAGGAGGATGTCTTCCTTGGTATGCAAAGTCCATACGATGGTAGCAATTAAGGGCTGAATGACCATTCTTTCCACATATTTGACAAGTAGGCCTACTGGATTGCCCTTGAATTTGACCTTGATTCTGAGGAATCTTAGATTGATTAAAAGACTGAAATTGAGATGGGAAACCTTGGTTACCAGGACTAAAATTCTGAAACTGAGAACCAGAACCAGAACCACCAAAATTGGAGTAATTTCCTCCACCAAAATGAGAACTCATTCCACCAGAGTGAGGGCCATGTCCACGAGCACCTCTGCCTCTCTGGTTGTAATTTCTTCCTCCTCTTCCCCGAGGAAATCCTTGTGAGTGAAAGTTGGCAGCCATAGCCATAGAAACTTGATCAACACCATTAGATCTTTTCTTAATAATTCTCTCTTCAGCATTAAGTAATGCATTTAATTCTTCCACAGACAACACATCACTCCTGGTTCTAATAGCAGAGCTAAAAGAATCATAGTTAGATGGAAGACCATCCAGAACAATGTGGAGAAGCTCTTCATCATCCACAAACACAGACACAGCAGCCAATTTATCACGAGCTTGTTTAATTTTCTGAAAATAACTATCAATAGATTCATTTCCTTTCTTAATAGCATTCAATTCATTACGGAGACTCATAACATGAGACCTCGAAATTGATGCAAACCTCTTCTCTAAGACTCTCCAAACACCTCTAGCAGATTTTTGCCCAACTGTAAGAGCAAGAACTGTAGGGGAAAGTGTTGAATTCAAGAATGTGAACATTGCTTGTTCACGATTCTTCCAAGCCATGAATGCTGGATTGATTTCAGTAGTAAAATTTCCAGATGAATCTTTGAGAAATCTATCTGGAGCAGTGATTGAGTTATCAAGAACATCAATCATTGAATAGGTATCAAGAATTACCTCGATTTGATGTTTCCATACCACATAATTTCCATAATCCAGCTTCACAGTCATCATAGATGACATGTTTGATAACAACAGCAACGAAGAGTTCATTTGCAAACCTGAAGAAGCCATAGCAGGCACAGCACTTGAAGAAGACGATGAACCAGACTGAGCAGAGGCCATTGATACGGATCAATGCTCTGATACCATGAAGAAACACTCTTAATCTCTCAAACAAACCTCTCTTAATCTCACAATCACTCTATGAATCAAAATAGGAAGAAAAACAGAGCTAACGAAATGGTAGAGAGAGAACTCAGATATTCTTCATTTTAAAGGAATACAATACAAAAATCAATATGTAAATGAATAGATATATATATAGTTACATCAGAGAGGAAAGGAAGGTGATGCCCAACGAAGTCTGGTATAACAGACTTGTAACTGCTTCGCACGTTCTGTAACAACTCTTTACACGTGCGTGGCTTTCCTCAGGTCTTCAATGATTCTTACAGACTAAAACGACACCATTTGGTTTTAATGAGAGACGGCACCGTTTCACTTCAAGCGTATTTTATATCTCATAACTTTACTACACGACATTGTTTTGGAAGGTGAACTAGCCGTTGGAATCAATTCATCTCCTCCTTCAGTGTTTGATTCTAAGCTTGCACTGTCATTATCTAATGGCCATAATTCCACACTATAACTATTTCATTTTTCATTCATGGTATTTTGAATTCCTAGTTTTAACTTTTAAGACATCACATGCATCATCTGAGCCTATATTATTTCTCATTTGTAGTGTTCACTTTGATGCAGTTTCCAAAATTACTTGATCAAATGTACTCTCTGCATTTTTAAAAACATAAAAATATGTTTGATGTGTCTTTCACAAATTGGATTGTCCCATCTCCTATAAGGGAAAAATTACGGTAATGCCAAAACTGCTTTGGGACAAACTATGCCTTTTTTTTTTTTTTTTTACACACACGTCTATATATGATTTGTTTTAATCTAGATCATGTTTCAATGATGCTGTAATGTCAGAGAATGAGGGTGGTCATATTTGATAAATAAAGAAAACATTGCAAATGCTTCATTTGAATTTGATTTTTTGTTTTCCTTTTAAAACTAATTATTTTTGTTAATATTTTAGTTGATTTTGTGTTTACATAATTTTATTTTCATGGCCGATTGGCTAATGAAATTGAGTGTATTTGTTGAGGGATAGGAAAATATTTTGTGATATTTGTTTAATGTCCATAAAGATTTTGTTTTTAAGATTGATTTATAATTAGTTTTAGTAATAATTCACCAAAAAATAGATTTGTTACAACTCTAGAAAATTAATTAATGAAATAGAATAAAAAAATTATATAAGATTTCTTATTATTTACCTTAAAAATATAGATGTTGGCTAAATATTGCTTTTTGAAGTGAAAGGGTGAATGTTCTAAAAGCCTCTGTGCTGTGAACGATGTGTGTATGGTGAGAAGTGAAGAAAAAACATGAAAATTCGTGAGTTTGGTGTTTGGTTTTTTAATAACCTGTTCTGGGGATTCTCAAAATTGGATGAATGTCTCAATTAAGTGGGCTAAGTGGTTGTGTTAGGCCGAATTTTGCATATGTTTTTCTATTTAGTATTCCTAACTATGAATTTTCCATATGCCTGTTTTATTTCAATGTAATTTGTCAGGCTCCTCTGTACATACCACCAAAGTTTGGGTTGTGATTGATAACTAACGTATCTTACACATTTGGCAACAAACTTTTTCTTTACAAATTGATTTAATTTTATTAGCCAAAATTTTCTTCTACTTATGAGATTTCAATTAACATTTTCTCTAGATCATGTGTTGATGCTAAGTTATATCTATCTTTTAGAAGAACACTTGCACATTAATATTTGATGAAGAGTGTGTTCGTCAGTCGAAATGATCAAATGGAGAATGAAGCATGTGTTTGTCAGTCGAAATGATCAAATGGAGATACCCTTCTGTCTGCGTGAGAATGCTTTCCAAAGGTGGTCACCGGTGTGGTGTCTGCCACAGCGCCTCCAATGCCAAAGTCAGTTTATAGATAAAAATGCAGTGTCTCAAGATAAAAAGAATTGCTATTGGTTTTTTTTGTACCTTCTGCCTTGCAATGTGTGGCCTTTATATATACACTCTTTAAAGCTCCCACCCGTTTAGGTAGTTATGGAGGTCTAAATACTTATTTTTGGAGTAATGCTTGATGCTGTGTAATGGCCCTTAATGTGTTCCAATGGCTCGTACAGTTGGCTTTGTAACCGTCTTGCATTGAACATCGGATCTTGTCCTCGTCCGTGATGTGGGAGCCTTTGCTCGTCCGAATAGGTTCGTCATTATAATTAGCTTCGTCCATGTAAAGCGATTGCGTCAGTCCTGTCAGTTGCCCCCCGATTCTATGGTCGTCAAGGAATGATGACTATGAAATGTGGAAGGTTTTGCTGAAGGTGAGCGACTCTTGGGTTTTCGTTCCGTATTGAATGCGCAGTGGCGGCGTTTTCCAAGTTGCAGCCCACGTGGCACATCTTGATTGGGGAGGTTAACACACTGTTTGTTGGGGCGATTGGTCTTCCCGCTGCTTTTTCAGTTTCCAAGGCCTTGGTTTTTAAACTTCTTTCCTTCTCATTTTCCCTTTTCACTTTTCTCAAAAACACCCAATCATTTCTCTGAGTGTCTTCTTCGCCATCCACTTCTTCTGCAACTTTTCTTCCAACCGGTGTGCAGTGCGGTAGTTTTGTTTGAGGTATGTTTTTCTTTTCACTTCTTTTCATTTTTGCCTATATACCTTGTAGTAGATTTCTGATTTTCCATTTCTTCTCCCTTTGTTTTGGTTTCCTTTCGATTTTGGGTGCCTAGATTTTTTTCTTTTTGCGTTTTCTAGTTCTTCCATGGTCAGTAGCTCTGAGGTTCGATTAGCTTACCCTTCGATTTCATTTCTTTTTGCTCGAATAGGGGGGTTGTTAGGAAATTTTCCACATCTTGAAAATTTCATTTACGAGGGTAATAGTTTGGCTGCTGTGTTGGCTGATTTACTGCCTCTGCTACGTCAGTCAGTTGTTTAGTTCGATAATTTGAAGAAGGGGGGTAGGACGATGTCAGAGATCAGGTCCAGTGAGCTCGAGACTAGGTTATCGTTTAGCGGTAACCTAGTGGAGGAGGATACGACCCTTTCTAATCCTCGAGAAGTTAGGGCTTTTTATGCTCTCGAGGAGGAGTGTGGACTGGATGCTGATACGCTGGGTAGATTTAGGGATAGATTCCAGTTCCCAGATAGGGTTAGGGTTCGTTTGCTTGATGAGGGAGATCGGGCCTGTCACTTCTTTCCCAGTGAGGTTTGCTTCTACGAGTCTGCCTTCATCTGTGAATTGAGGCTCCCGATTCATCCTTTCCTTATGGAGCTTTTGGACCGTTTCGGTATCGCTCCTGGGCAGCTTATGCCAAATTTGTGGAGGATTCTGGTGAGTTGTATGGGGATTTGGTTGGCTGCCAATGACGGGGACATGCTCAGGGTCGACGAGCTTGTTTATCTTTACCGTCTGAAAGCGTCTAAGAAGCATGGGTACTACGAATTGGTGCCCTGGGAAAGAAGGACTAGGATCGTCAAGGGTTTACCGTCCTCTTTCAGGTACTGGAAGTCCAGGTTCTTCTTTGTGTCTAGGGACGATTTTGAGACACCCTCTGGCGAGTTCTGGGTGATCTCCCAAGGTTACGTTGGTGGAAAACCCCGACTTAAGGTGCGTCAACATTTCCTCTTCGTCTCTTGAATTCTGTTGTGCTTACAATTATGGCTGTTAAATTTTTTTTAGTTAAGAGACGACCGAAGCTTAAGAGCAGGTACAGAGAGCGGGTGCAGAAGGCTATTAAGTACGCACAAACCATCGGGATTTGGGACGATCTTGTTGATCCCAGGACTCTTGCGTTTTACTGCCTCGGGCCAGAGCCCTCTGCCTTCGTCTTGCGAAACCTCGAAATAGAAGGAAAAAAGAGTAAGTGCCAACTTCGTCAATAAGGGCCTCTTTTTCTCTTCCTTTTCTTTCTTGTGTTTTTATTTGGGACTAATGTTTTTCTTTCGACAGAAATGACGTTCAAGTTTAATAAAGATATGTATGCGAAGATGAGGGCAAAGAAGGACGAGCCCTTGTCGAACATAGGGAGTAAGACCGTGCGTGTGACCGAAAGGGGTCCTTTTGCCACCTCGCCAGCCTCCGTCACTCCCCTTGTCTCCAGCACTGAGACGACGAGGACCGCTTCCCCGTCTACTTCAGTGGAGGAGCTCCCGACACCCGTCTTTAAGAGGCCACGCCTGACGGAGAAGGAGAATGAGAAAGGGGATTCTCGTCATGCTACAATCTGGGGGGACGAGAGGCTAGCAGTTGAAAGGGCCCACAGTATCGTGACGGCTGATGATTTGAGGGCTTTTTCGGGGGTTCCGTTTAATACCGTTGCTGGTGGCCATGTCCACAAGCTTGTTCAGGTAAAGTGTTTTTACTTCTCTTATGAGCAGCCTCCCTTTTTTTTTTTGGACGACTTGGTACTTCTTCTTAGGCGCTGGGAGAAAGCTTGCATATTGCTTCTGAGTATCTTACTTAAGAGGCCAGGCTGGCATCTCTTGCATCAAGGGTGCAAGCCCTAGAGGGTGAAAATTCAAAATTGAAGAAGAACCTCATCGACTCCATGGACGAAGCTACTACTTTGAAGGAGAGGGTTAAGGCCGTGGGTGACGATCTTAGGGTTGAGCGCCAGCTGAATCTAGAGAAGGATGAGCAACTTCAGAGTGCCAGGGAATCGCTAAAGATGATCGCGGCTAGGTCTGTCGAGGCTTTTCAAACCACTGACGAGTACAATACTGTGCTCTTCAGCTGGTACTTCAAAGGCTTTGAGCTTCTCAGAAGATACATGGTCAAGCACCCAACTAGCATTGTCATGGAAAGCCTAGACTTGGAAGAGGTGGATAAAGAGATGGCTGTCGATAAAGTTGCTCAGTTCGTGATTCCTGCTGGCGACGCTCCAGAGAATGCTCCTGTTGACGATGCCCCTGTCGGTGATGCCCCTCCAGCATCTAAAGCCTGAACCTGCTACTTATGTTTTTTTTTTTTTTTAAAGGAATATTTCTCTTTTCTTCTCTTATCTGCTGGTTATTGCTCGTTGTGGCCTTTTTGTAAATCTTACTTTGAAACATTTTTTCTTTTATCTTCTTTGGGAACAAGGTTTTGGCCCAGTGTTTATGGGTTTGTAAAAGACAATGGTAATTTACTTGTTTGCTCTTGGTTCTAATTTACTTCTTGCACTTACCTATGTTTGTGATTTGCATGCTTTCATTTGCCCATGCGATGTGCTTAGTGAAGCTCCTATGTCTCTTTCTTTCCACTGTCATTTTTTGTTTCTGTGAGGTGTGTACTTTATGGAATAATGTACGTCAGTAGCTCATGTCCGTCACCGAGGAGTCTTACTTTGTAGCTATTTTTGGCCTTTTATGACTTATGCCTTTTTCCAAGGATCTTGTCATCGTCAGTAGCTTACATCCGTCAGAGCGGAATCTTGCTACTTAGCCGTTTTTGACTTTTTACGAATTACACCTTTTTTCAAGGATTTCGTCATTGTCAGTAGCTTACATCCGTCAGAGCGGAATCTTGCTACTTAGCCATTTTTGACTTTTTTATGACTTACACCTTTTTTTTTTTTAAGGATTTTGTCATCGTCAGTAGCTTATATCCGTCAGAGCGGAATCTTGTTACTTAGTCATTTTTTACTTTTTTTTTTTTATGACTTACACCCTTTTTTCAAGGATTTTGTCATCGTCAGTAGCTTACATCCGTCAGAGCGGAATCTTGCTACTTAGCCATTTTTGACTTTTTATGACTTACAACCGGATACACCTACTTGCAGAGAGACATTAGATGAATAACTTATTTATTAGTTCCAATAATGAATAATGAATACATTAAACAATTGCATTTATTGATGGTATTTCTTCAAGTGTTCAATGTTCCACGGCTTAGGGAGTCTTTGTCCGTCTAGGGTCTCCAGGTGATAGCTGCCCTTCCAAGAGTAATGGATAACCCGATAGGGCCCTTCCCATGTGGGGCCAAGTTTCCCTTGAGTAGGATCCTTGGTAGCTGGGGTCACTTTGCGTAGGACGAGATCACCAATGTCAAGTTGTCTGAGCTTTACTTTCTTGTTGTAGTAGTCAGTCATCTTCTGTTGATATTCCACCATTCTGCTACAAGCTTTATCTCTTACTTCGTCTAGGAAGTCCAGGTTGAGTTGCAAATGATCGTCATTGACTTCTTCATTGAATACTTTTCATCTAATGCTGGTTATTCCTACTTCGACCGGAATCACAGCTTCGGTGCCGTAGGTGAGTCTGAAGGGGGTCTCTCCTGTTGGTGTTCTTGCTGTTGTTCTGTAAGCCCATAAGACATTGGGCAGTTCTTCTGGCCAGGCTCCCTTTGCATCGTCTAGCTTCTTCTTGATAATTTTGAACAATGTTCGATTCGTCACCTCTGTCTGCCCATTCGCTTGTGGATGACCTGGGGATGAGAACTGATTCTTGATACCTAGTCCTGAGCAGAATTCCCTGAAGCCTTGGCTGTCAAATTGTCGTCCATTGTCTGATATGATCGTCTTTGGGATCCCGAACCTGCAAATGATGTTCTTCTATACAAAGCTTTGGATTCTAGCTTCGGTTATGGTTGCCAGTGCCTCTACTTCAACCCATTTAGTAAAGTAATCAATAGCAACTAGTAAGAATTTTACCTGACCTTTGCCTTGAGGCAGTGGGCCAACGATGTCGATTCCCCATTGTGCAAACGGCCATGGGGATGCAATCGTCGTTAGTTTTTCTGCTAGAAGCCGCTGGATATTTTCTAACCGTTGGCACTTGTCACACCTTTTGATGAACTCTACCGCGTCTACTTGCATGGTCGGCCAGAAATAGCCTGTCCGAATTATCTTTTTTGCCAGGGCTCTGGGACCAGCATGATCCCCGCAAACACCTTTATGGACTTCTTCTAAGATGTACCTTGCTTTTCCCTCGTCAACACACTTCAGGTAAGGCATGGAGAAGCCTCTTTTGTATAAGGCGTTTTTGAGGATCACGAACCTGGCTGCTCTTTTTTTGATCTTCCTGGCTTCTTCTGTATTCTGCGAGAGGTGCCCGTCCTGCAGGAAGGACACAATGGGTGTCATCCAGCTGGTTGTTCTCTGGATTGCGAACGCTGGGAACTCTTCAATGCTGGGGTTCTTTTGGACTTCCATCATCAGGCCTGTTTCCAAGGCCCCTCCATCTGACGAGGCTATCCTTGAAACTTCGTCTGCTATCACATTCTGGCTTCTGGGAATCTGCTCAAACTCTACCTCTTCAAACTCTTGAGCCAGATGTTTTGTTAGTCTGAGATACCTTTGCATTATTTCTTCTTTTGCTTTATATTTTGCCCTGACTTGCCCAATTACGAGTTTTGAATCGCTTCGGATCAAGAGATTCTTAACCCCAAGCTCTCTTCCGAGCCATAATCCCGTCAGAATCCCTTCATATTCGGCCTTGTTATTGGTCGCTGGGAACTTCAGCTGAACTCCATATTTTAACTTTTCCCCATCGGGGGTGATTATGACTACCCCTACTCCCCCTCTTTTGTGGACTGATGAGCCATCTGTCTGTATCGTCCATTGCTTGTGTTTGATGGTGAAGTCATCCTCGTTCGGGAGTGTGAATTCTGCGATGAAGTCTGCTAAAGCTTGTGCTTTTATAGCCGTCCTAGGGTGGTACTCAATATCAAACTGACTGAGTTCAATTGCCCACTGGACCATTCTTCCTGTTGCTTTCGGCTTGCTCATGGACTTCTTGATAGGTTGGTCCGTCATTACTAGGATGGGGTGCGCCTGGAAGTACTGCCTGAGTTTGCGTGAGGCCACTATCAATGCGAATGTGATCTTTTCGATCTTAGGATACTTGGACTCAGCTCCTTGGAAGGCTTGGCTGACGTAATAGACTGGAAGTTGTTTTCTATCTTCTTTTCGGATTAGGGCTCCACTGACGGCCGTGGCTGACACTACTAGGTACAAATATAGGCTCTCACCTTCCGTTGATAGGCTTAGAAGTGGTAGGTTACTCAAGTATTGTTTGAGCTCCTGGAAAGCTGCCTCACATTCGTCGGTCCAGGCGAAAGCTTGTTTTAAGGTTTTGAAAAAGGGGAGACACTTGTCCGTGGCCCTAAATATGAACCTATTGAAGGCGGCAATCCTTCCCGTGAGCTTTTGTACCTCTTTGACGGTCTGGGGTGATGCCATGTTGATTATGGCTTGTACCTTCTCCGGATTTGCCTCTATTCCTCTTTATGACACCATGAATCCCAGGAATTTCCCCAAGGCAACGCCAAAAACACACTTACTTGGGTTCAGCTTCATTTGGTATTGCTTGAGGGTAGCAAATGTCTTCTTGAGGTCATCCAGATGAGCAAGTTCTTCTTTACTCTTGACGAGCATATCATCTACGTACACCTCCATGTTCCTGCCTATCTGTTTCTTGAACATTTTGTTCACCAATCTCTGATAAGTAGCACCCGCATTTTTCAATCCAAAGGGCATCACCCTATAGCAATAGAGCCCTTGACTGGTGATGAAAGCCGTTTTCTCCTGATCTTCGTCAGCCATTTTTATTTGGTTGTACCCTGAGAAATCGTCCATAAACGTCAGAAGTTTATGCCTTGCGGTGGAATCTACAAGCTTGTCTATTCTTGGAAGAGGGAAACTGTCTTTCAGGCAGGTCTTGTTCAGGTCTGTGAAGTCCACGCACATTCTCCACTTCCCATTTGACTTCTTTACTAAGACAACATTTGCGAGCCAGTCTGGATAGTATACTTCACGGATGAAGCCTGCGGCTAGGAGTTTGGTGACTTCGTCAGTGATTGGTCTGTCTCTTTCTGGTGCGAAGACTCTTCGCCTTTGCTTGACGGGTTTTTTCTCTAGGTCTACGTTTAATTTGTGTTGAATGACATCTGGAGATATGCCTGGCATATCCTCGTGACTCTAGGCAAATATGTCCAGATTCTCTTTGAGGAGCTGGACGAGCTTCTTTTTCATCTCAAGACTTAGGGTAGTCCCTATTTTGATCGTCTTATTTGCTTTCTCTTCGGCCAGTTCTACCGTTTCTAGGGTTTCCATCTTTTCTTCTTCCTTCTCTTCGATTGTCCATGTATGATTCTCCTTCGCGGCCAGGACGGCCTGGTAGCACTCTCGGGCTAAAATTTGGTCCCCCCTAACTTCTCCGACACCGTTCTCCGTCGGGAATTTTACCTTCAAGCAGTAAGTTGATGTGGACGCCTTCCACCTGTTAAGTGATGGCCTTCCTATGATTACATTGTAGGAGGAGGGGCAATCTACCACCAAAAAATCCAGTTGACATGTCAATTGCTTCAGGTAGGCCCCTACAGTTACTGTCAAAGTCACCACGCCCTTGGGATATACCCTGTCACCACTGAAACTGACGAGGGGGGAATCGAATGGACGCAGCCTTTTTGGATCAAGCTTCAATTGCTAGAATGCAGAGAAGTAGATGATATCAGCAGAGCTACCGTTATCCACGAGGACCCTTTTGGTGTTGAATTTTTCTATAATGAGCATTATGACCAAGGGGTCGTTGTGAGGTTGCTTCACTCCCCTAGCATCCCCTTCATTGAATGTCATGTTATGTTCAGTTCGTCTATATTTCAACGGAGGTGTCATGTAGACACTGTTCACCTGTCGTTGATATGTTTTCTTCAGGGACTTGAATGATCCTCTGGTGATGAGTCCTCTTGTGATCGTCTGAATTTCCCCGACCACATTCTGCGGAGGCTAAGATTGATGGTTGTCGCCTCTGGACGAGGGTTCTTGTTGGCTCTTATTCTCGTCTCGAAACTTAACGTATTCTCCTTTCTTCACAAACTTCTGTAACTTCCCCTTCCGTATCAACTCTTCTATTTGTTCTTTTAGGTCCGACAGTCTTCCGTGTAATGGCTATAATCTTTGTGGAATCGGCAATACTTGTTCTTGTCGCGGACGTTAGGGGACGAGTGCAATGGCCTCGGCCATTTAAGGTAGTGTTCATCCTTAATCTGCGTTAAGATTTTGTCAACAGGCATAACAAGAGGGGTAAATTTTACCGTTCTTGGGGCTTTATCGTCTCTTCTTTTGCTCCCGTCACTGATCCGATGATCTTGACGATCCTTCTTTTGTCCCCTGCGCTCGTCATCCTTCCTCCTTTTGTCTCCTGTTCTTTCTGTGTCCCCTATGGCTGCTAAGGCGTCTTCTGCATTCATGTACTTCTGTGCCTTCAGGAGCATCTCGGCCATCATCTTTGGGGGCTTCTTTGCCAGTGATGCGACAAACTCCCTGGATCTGAGTCCTGCCTTGAAAGTCGTCAGCTGTACCTTGTCGTCAGCTTCATCCACTTCCAGCGTTTCCCTAGTGAAGCGCTTCACACAAGACCTCAGGGTTTCCTTTTCTCCTTGTTTGATGGTGAGTAAATGGTTAGCTGGTCTCTTCGGGCGTTGTCCTCTAATGAAGTGACGCAAGAAAGCGTTACTCAACTGCTCGAAGTTGTCAATGGACGAGGTAGGCAGTTTGATGAACCATTCCCTCGCAGCTCCTTTAAAGGTGGTAGGAAAGGAACGACACAATATCTCATCGGGGGGTTGCTGAAGCCCTAATGTCGTTTTGAAGGTGTTGAGGTGATCCTGAGGATCTTTGAGCCCGTCAAATGGCTCGAGTTGTGGCAGCTGAAATTTCGACGGTACTGGGCATCCTAAGACTGCTGTTGTGAAAGGCGAGTCTGTTGCCCTGACCAACCTACCCACACTCTGGTCCGTCTTTTCTCTGATGGCGTTTCTCAATTCATCCATCTCCTTCCTCATTTCTTGAAAGAGGTCAGAATTCTGTTCTACTGGGGTAGTAGGCCTCGGGTGGTCACTCCTCCTATGGCTATTTCCCTCGTCCTTAGTGTTGTTTTTGGACCGATTCTCCTCTTGTTGAAGTCGCAGCCTCATTTCCTGATTTTGCCTAGTGAGCTCTTCAACGACAGCTGTAAGGGTCTAGACTTGCTAAGCCAAGGTCACAGAATCTTGATGGGACTCCATCTGAAGGTAGTAAGTGATTGGAAACTACTTTTTCAAATTTGAACACGAAAATAGCGTTCCCCACAGACGGCGCCAAACTGATGAAGCGTGTGTTCGTCAGTCGAAATGATCAAATGGAGATACCCTTCTGTCTGTGTGAGAATGCTTTCCAAAGGTGGTCACCAGTGTGGTGCCTGCCACAGCGCCTCTGATGCCAAAGTCAATTTATAGATAAAAATGCAGTGTCTCAAGATAAAAAGAATTGCTATTGGTTTTTTTTGTACCTTCTGCCTTGCGATGTGTGGCCTTTATATATACACTCTTTAAAGCTCCTAGCCGTTTGGGTAGTTATGGAGGTCTAAATACTTATTTTTGGAGTAACGCTTGATGCTGTGTAATGGCCCTTAATGTGTTCCAATGGCTCGTACAGTTGGCTTTGTAACCGTCTTGCATTGAACAGCGGATCTTGTCCTCGTCCGTGATGTGGGAGTCTTTGCTCGTCTGGATAGGTTCGTCATTATAATTAGCTTCGTCCATGTAAAGCGACTGCGTCAGTCCTGTCAATATCATTATTTGAACAACTAACCATCATTATCTGCACATTAAGTATAATATATTAAGTTGATTGTTTTTTAATATATAAAATGATCCCGTGCATTACACAAGTTAAATACTAGTATTACTAAAAGCTGAAGCGTGACATTTATTGCTGTTGAGCTCCTGTTGTGCTACCTCATCGCCACGTCATTCGCCACATAATTATTATTTATTCCTATTTTTTTACAAAAAAAATTTATATAAATAGATTATTGACTTTGCATATTTATCTTTGTCGATTTTAACATCTATATATATATATATATATATTTCTTTTTTATTTCTAATTTTCCTATAATTTTTTTTTTACATTCACTTATTTTTTAAATATTTACACTTTCTTCAACCTTTCTTCTTTCTTTACTTTTCATCTCTCCACTACGCTTTACTTTAATATTTCTATTCATGTTTTCCTTCATCTTCCTTTATTTGTATCTTCTTATCACTTCCTTTTTATTATAAATTTGTCACTCTTTTCCATTCTTTACATAGTTTTCTCTCCAAATTTCTCTCTCTCTCTCTCTCTCTCTCTCTCTCTCTCTCTCTCTTAATGTTTTGGTGAATTTTTATTTTTTATTGCATCTCCGCTTTAGGTTGATAAATTTTTGTGTTTTTAAGAACTCTAATTTAGGTTGATACGTTTAGTTTTGTGTTTTAAGTTATTATTATTATTATTATTTTGCTCTTTGATTGTTAATTTTATCCGATTACATTATAAAAAATTAAAGATAGTAGATAAAAATAAAATAGTATTCCATTACATAGCATAATTTGGATAATTTCGTGTTTATTGTTATATCTTTTAATTTTTCTTATTTTTTTTTTCTTCTCTTCTATTTTACACAATATTGAAATTCAACCACATCCTCCTTATCATTAAATTATTTATATTTTCTCTCTCTTTTTTTTTTTTAAAAAAATGTAATATTTTACTAAAATTCAAATAAAAGAAAATTGTGCTCATCAAATTGTACTCATTTTTTTTTTTAACATTTACACTTTCTCTAACATTTCTCCTCTTCTTTACCTTTTCATCTTCTCAAATATTCTACCTTGAAATAACTCTTTCTCTTTCCTTTTATCTTCCTTTATTTTGTTTCTTGTTATTATCATCCTCTTAGTATAAATTTGTCATTGACTCTTCCATTCTTTACATAATTTTCTCTCACAAAAAAGTGGTTATTTCCCACTCTTTCTCCCTCAATTTTTTGGTGGATTTTTATTTTATTTTTCTTGCATCTCTATTTTAGCTTGATTGTTTTGTATTCTTTAGAACTCTATTTTGGTTGATGGGATTTAGTTTTGTGTTTTAAGTTTTTTTTTTTTTTATTTTTTTTTTATGACTTTGATTGTTAAATATTATCATACCGCATTATAAATAATTCAAAATAGTATATAAGAATGTACTATTATTATATTACATAGAATTATTTGGATAAGTTAGTGTTTATTGTTATGTATTTTATTTTTTTTTTTTCTCATATCATTTTATTTAACATTTAAAATCAGCCACACCCCATATATATCATTAAATTATTTATATTTCCACTCATTTTTATTTTAAAAATTTTAAAATATAATATTTTGCCTAAATTAAATAAATAAAATTGTCCACATTAAGTGGAGTAATGCTAGAGAAACACTCATTCTCATACCCAATGCATCAAAGGAAGAATGAAATACAAAACAAATCAAGTTAGAAATACTAAATTAAAAAAAAAAAACTAATAATGCATATCTAATGTCATAGAATCATCATCAAATTTTGAAAAACGATAGGTTGCCAATGGAGAGAGAGAGAGAGAGAGAGAGAGAGAGAGAGAGAGAGAGAGGAGAGAGAGAGAGAGAGAGAGAGAGAGAGAGAGAGAGAGAGAGAGAGAGTATAGACAAAATTAGTACAAAGTAATAAAGAGAAGATAAAGAAAAAAAAAAAACCAAATGACAATTAGTAATCGTTGATTGGAAAACAAAAAGGTTATAAGAAGAAGTAAAAAATAAATAGAGATTACCGTGTGGAGAATATTAAAAACTTTACAGTGTAGTAACATAAACCATTAAGTTTATTTAAAAAATTAAATCAACAATCAACAATTAAATACAATCATAATACTAAATTTAAATTAGAAACTAATCAAACTCTAACTATGAAACCATATTAATCATAACTAAAAAAGAGATGTTCGTAATAGAAATTACATAAGAAATAAAGTTAGAAAATTTAAAAATCCATTTTTGACCTTTCATTTAACCTTATTTATAATATATATACATATAATAAATAAATAAATAAATATATATATATATATATATTTTCATCCACTATTACTTTTAGAAATCGAATGAACAATGCTACCTCTCATTTGTCGTCTTTGTTATGCAAATCATCATTAGTAAATATATGATAATAGTAAGAAGTGTTACAAATGAGATTACTAAAAAAAAAAAAATTAGCTACTATAATTTTACGCATTCAAAAAAGTAGATGTAGGGACTCAATTTAGATAGGCTCCAACAATACATTTCTAGAGAGTGGGATGAAGAATTAGGCCCTAACAGACTAACAACGTTACCACTAGAACCTCTTCTCGTTGAAGGGGATGAAGCCAACTTAGTGCTAAGGGTAGCTCCTCGGCCCTTGTCCGAGGAGGTTCTTTCTCCCTTTCCCCCCCCCCTTAATTGCTTTGCTTGCCCTCTTATATAGTCCTCTTCCTCCTATCTCTTTCTTCCATCTGTTGACCATTCACTTGCCTTCTCTGACCGTCTGTCCATCAGAGG